>NC_090650.1:146053342-146088342 GCF_040937935.1 Hyperolius riggenbachi
TATATAGGTATATGACATGTATAAATACATACAGTGGCTTCAAATCGTGCAAATAAAATAAACAAAAATGATGGCACAAAATCATGAATCCAAGTGAGGTCCTAGTACGCTAGTGCCCAGATATAATGAAGTGCAAAGTGCTTACCAAAGGAGTGGCTGCATCCGAGGAGACTGGGGGATGACGCCTTGTGCGTTCGCAGCGAGCAGCTGCTTCTATGGAGGCCAGTTTGTGCTTCTTCGTCATGTGCCTTCATAAGGCAGTTGTCCCTACACGGGTCTTGGTCTTTCCACGGCTCAATTTGTGGTGGCAGAGAGTACAGATGGCATTGCTCTCATCCGAGGCAGACACACAAACAAATGTCCACACCGCTGAGCCCTGGGATGATGGCAGCTGACGTTGAAGGGCATGTTGGCTGTCTGTCCATAGGTGGCGATACATGCCGCCGGACACTGCCACGAGCTGTTTCTGACGACAAGCTCCCCCTGCTTCTTTCAGCAACTCGTATCCTCCTACTTCTCTCTGACTCCCCCTCTGAACTGTCCCCCTGGTCATCACAATCATCCTCCACAGCTTCGCTTGTATCAGACACCTCATAAACTGCACAAACAGCAGGTACTTCATCCTCCTCCTCACACCTTACGTCCATAGTGACGCCTAACTCAGACATATGAGGTGGTGTAACTTGCTTAGCGCCTTCATCTTGTTGCAACAATAATGGTTGTAAATCTGTTAATTCACAACCAAATAACTCCTGCGAAGTGTCAAATGGAGCGGATGTGGAGCTTATAGTAGCGCTGGTGGCTGCGAAAGATGGTGTTCTGTGTTGAATAGTCAACTACGTCCTGACAATCTTGAGTTGATGGCACGTGCCTTCTTTTTAGCACTGTACTTTGGTCCAGGGCCGCATGAAATCACGACAGCATGACCTCGAACAGACCTGCCGGGTGGCCTGCCTCTGGGTCTGCCTCTGCCTGTTGTTTTGTCCATATTGGGGGGGATAAAGTGAAAGGTATGCACTGACTTGACTAATATATAATGTGCAGTCACACAGGTGCAGTGAAAAGGTATGCAATGACTGCTGGTAGAACAATGTGTGGTCACACAGGTGCAGTGAAGTATGCAGTGACTGGTATTACAATACAGTGTGCAGATGTCACACAGGTGCAGTGAAAGGTGTGCACGGACTGATATTACAATACAGTGTGCAGCTGTCACACACACACAGGTGCAGTTCAAAGGTATGCACGGACTGGTATATAAAACAGCGTGCGGTCGGTCACACAGGTGCAGTGAAGGGTATGCATGGACTGGTATTACAAATGTGCAGCTGTCACACACACAGGTACAGTGAACAGGTATGCAGTGACTGGTATATAAAACTGCATGCTGTTACACAGGTGCAGTTCAAAGGTATGCACAGACTGATATTACAAATGTGCAGCTGTCACACACACAGGTACAGTGAACACTATGCAGTGACTGGTATATAAAACTGCATGCTGTTACACAGGTGCAATTCAAAGGTATGCACGGACTGGTATTACAAATGTGCAGCTTTGACCCACAAAGGTACAGTGAACAGGTATGCAGTGACTGGTATATAAAACTGCATGCTGTTACACAGGTGCAGTGAAAGGTATGCACAGCACGGACTGGTATTACAAATGTGCAGCTGTCACACACACAGGTGCAGTGAAAAGGTAGGCACTGAATGTGCTGGGCGTGACACAGTATAGCAATTAGTAGGGGCCAGCTGGGACAGACAGGGCTGTATATGCAAGTGTCAGTGGGCCACACAAAAAAAACACATCACAAGATCATTAGCTCTGAAAAGAGCTGTTTTGGGGTGCTTTTTAGCAATATGTATCAGTAACCAGCAAACTAACAAGAGCCTAGCTAAGCTTTCCCTATTCTCTGCAGCAACCGCTCTCCCTTCTCTCACTAACGCAGCAGACTGAGTGAGAACATGGCCGACGCTGCTGTCTTTTATAAAAGGGGGGGCTCCAGGAGGGAGTGCAGCCTGTTTGACTGCCATGTGTCTGCTGACTGTGATGTAGAGGGTCGAAGTTTAGCCCAATGATGTATTATAGGGGGCGGGTCTCGTAAAGTTTGCGTTCGATCGCGACCGCAAACCCGCGATGTTTGCGCAAATAAGTTCGCATTCGAACCGTTCAAGACATCTTAAGTACTTGGTGGAAAAATTCTTGTTGTCAAGCAGAAGTCAGAGGTTTCTTGTAGTTGGCCACCAGAATTTGCACACATCTCAGGAGGGATTTCAGCCCACTCCTCTTTGCAGATCCTCTCCATGTCAGAAAGGTTTTGCGACTGATGTTTGGTAATGCTAACCTTCAGTTCCTTCCGCTGATTTTTCATTGGCTTAAAGTTTGGAGATTGGTTTGGCCACACCAAGAACTTCATGTGCTTCTTCAGCCAATCTAAAACCTAGTCCAGATCTTCAGATTTCTACTGCCTATTGTAACTGACAGGAACATAATGGAAAAGTTAGTTATATTTTTACAGTAAAAATGTTCGATATTCCTGTTTTTTTTTTACCAAAATGATCGAATTGAATGAAAGTCAAAAAGAATCTTTTTTTCTTTATCAAGAAAAACGAACGATTATCCCATTTTTTTTTTTCAATAAAAACGTGATCGGACATGTTGGAAAAATCTTTATTTGATTTATCAGGATAATCAAATACAATTATCTAATCTAAAACAAAAAGAAAAAGTTGTACTATGTCCTTTATATGTCCTTTTTTTTTTTTTTTTTTTTTTTTTTTTATGTATGCATGCACGTATATTTTGAATTTTGTTGTCCTTAAATATTTCTCTCCTGTAAATTTTATCTGATTAAATCTTACCACCACTTACTGCACTATATTATTTTATTATTTTGCTATATTTTATTTTTTACTTCCTTATTATTATTTATTATTATTATTTAGTACTTATATAGCATCGACAACTTCTGCAGCGCTTTAAAGAGTATTTCATAGCCACGTAACTAACTGTCCCTCAGAGGAGCTCACAGTCTAACCCCTACCATAGTCCTATGTCCATCGTAGTCTACAGCCAATTTTTTTCCGGGGAAGCCAGTGAACCTATCTGTATATTTTTTGGGAATATGGAAGGAAACTGGGGTGCCTAGAAGAAACCCACACAGACACGAGAGTAACATACAAACTCCGTGCACATAGTGCCCTGGCTGGCGAGAATGCTATCCACTATGTCTCCTTATGCCTGTTATTGATATGTGTTTTAGTAATGATGTGAGATTGAGTAGTTTATCCCTTTTTTCTGTTCCACGGGAGTTTTATTTGACAAGGGGGGCTTTAACTCAGCACAACACATAGTATTAGTAAGTTTATTTTATTTCTCTGGGAACCATTAATCCACATTGGTTCTCTGTTTCCTGGAGGGAATGTTATAGATTTCTCCAATAGCAGGATTTTTTGAGAGCATAATCACATCCGCCCTGGACCAAAAGAAGTAGCCCTTAGACCTCTTTCACACAAAGATGTTGCGTTTTAGGGGACGTTAAGGTCGCATAACGTACCCCTAACGCAATGCATGGTGGTGTTGGAGGTGGACGCCAGAGTGAGCCGCGTTGTGCGGCTGTTGGTGCGCCTTTTTTGTCTGATACTCTGCGGGGACCACATGATCTGAACACTCCGCATCACGTGGTCTCGCCAGCCAATCAGCGGCCACTCCAGGAAGTAAACACTGCAGTAGTGATGGGAAGTCCGGCTCTTTTCAATGAAACGATTCATTGAAAAGAGCCGGACTTCCTATCTCTACTGCTCAGAATCGATTCAGAGGCAGAGCAGCAGGACTGAACCTAGTAATGGAAAGTCCAGCTCTTTTCAATGAATCAATTCTGAACAGTAGCGATAGGAAGTCCGGCTCTTTTCAATGAATCGATTAAATGAATCGAGCCGAACTTCCCATCACTACACTGCAGTGCAGTGAATATTAATTAGCCACGTGGCTAACAATAGCGGACTCTCCCCTCCTCCTCTCCTGCTCAAAATAAAAAAGAAAACACACAATACTGAGCATGTGCAAACAGTCTAACACGGCTAAAACCGCGTATAACGCACAGCATGCTGCACTGTTCTAAATAACGTCCAGTGTTACACTGTAACACAATGTGGGCACTGTGAACAGCCCATTGATTTTTCATTACTGTGAGTTGGGCTGTGTTCCAGGCTGCTCTAACGTGCGCCTGTAACGTACCAATGTGAAAGCAGCCTTAAAGAGACACTTAAGCCAGAAAAAAAAATGAGTTTTACTCACCTGGGGCTTCTACCAGCCCCCTGCAGCAGTCTTGGGCCCTCGCAGCCACTCACTAATCCTCTGGTCCCCGCTGCCAGCTAGTTTCGTTTTTGCCGACAGGCCAGTCAGGACTGGCCACGCGTAGCTTTTTTCGTATTCCCGACTGTAATTGGCGTTATTGCGTAGCGCAACGCGTCTAAAAATACGCGTTGCGCTCCGCAATTACGTACGCATAGATATGCGGCAATGCGTATTTTTGTACGCGTTGCGGCCCGCAATAGCGCTAATTAGTCGGGAATGCGAAAAAAGCTACGCGTGGCCAGTCCTGACGAGCCTGTCGGCAAAAACGAAACTAGGTGGCAGCGGAGGACCAGAGGATTAGTGAGTGACTGCGAGGGCACAGGACTGCTGCAGGGGGCTGGTAGAAGCCCCAGGTGAGTAAAACTCATTTTTTTTTCTGGCTTAAGGTTCACTTTAAAGGACCAAACATTTAAAAATATAAAACACAAATTAACCGATACAAATAAGACGTTGGTTTCTTGCTGCCACTTACAGTAGGTAGTAGAAATCTAACAGAACCGTCAGGTTTTGTTCTAGTCCATCTCTTCATGGGGAATTCTCAGCATGGCCGTTATTATATATAATGACACCCCTTGAAAAGGATTTATGTAAAGATGCTGGCCAGCCTACCTGCTCGCTGCACACTCTTTTGGCAGTTGGAAGGAGCAACTGTCATTCACTAAGTGCTTTTGAAAATAAAGAAATCCCTGAGAATCCCCCATGAGGAGATGGGTTTGCCCAAAACCTGTCGGTTCTGCCTACCTACTGAAAGTGACAGCAACATAGGAGAAAAGTAACTTATGGCTCATTTTACTCTGGAAGAAATGTACTTATTTGTATGTGTTTACTTTAATAAACCTCCAAACTTTTATAGGGGCTGCCTACAACTTTGGCTACCAGGAAAATGACTTTTCCTAACTGCTTCTGATTTTTTTTCCCCTGTACAGTATTTTACCATATTGCAAATGAAATGCAAGGTCAGAGGAAAAGTCTTAAAACTACTCTGTGCTTGTTCACATGGAAACAGTGCATTATGAAAGCTTTATGAAATATTTCAGCAACATTTATTTTCATACATTAAAGAACATGGCTGTGTATAACAGTGTTATAAAAATATATGGCAAAATATACTTAAACGTATGAAAATATATGCATTAGTAACCATGGTTTAAACTGTCCTATGCAGTGTGAGTGCTTCAAAAGTTAATATTTTAAAGATGAGTTGTAAGAAAACTATAGAAATATGGAAAGCCCAATTAAACCACAAATTTAGATGTTTAATTACGCGTTTTATACTTGCAGTCTTTCCAAAAAAGGTATTTATGAGTGAGGCAGGTAGGAATGTCTCCTTTATCTCAGCAACCACATCTACCTTATTATCACCTTCTATCATCCATAGCAGAAATGTGCCTTTCCCTATCAATGAATGCAAAGCAATTATTTTAAAATATCAAAAGTTGCATACTGTATAAGTAAAATCATGCAAAAGCGGTTTCCCCTCAGCTACAGTATACCGGGTTTATATAGGTCAATGATTTCACAAGGCAAATTATGTTGCCTAAAGCCCATAAATAAATAAATAAAAACACACTGGGCTAATGCCAGCTACTGTATGTCTCCAATGTCCCTTGATTTTAAAGAGGAACTCCAGTGAAAATAATGTAATAAAAAATTGCTTTATTTTTACAATAATAATGTATAAATGATTTAGTCAGTGTTTGCCCATTGTAAAATATTTTAACCACTTCCCGACCGACCGTATATACAATTGGCGGACGGGAAGTGGACCCCGCAAGGACCGCCGTATAGACAAATGGCGGCGGTCCTTTTACGGGCATGGGCGGCGCGATCGCGCCATTAGAGACGCGATCGGCCGCCGGGGACTGGCTCCGCCCACCTCGCGCTGTAACCCGCCGGCCGTTCGAAAGCGCCGGCGTGTTACTAGCACCCGGATCGCCGCATGCAAAGTGTATAATACACTTTGTATTGTATACAAAGTGTATTATACAGGCTGCCTCCTGCCCTGGTGGTCCCAGTGTCCGAGGGACCACCAGGGCAGGCTGCAGCCACCCTATGTCGCACCCAAGCACACTGATTTCCCCTGCCCCCTGATCGCCCACCCCTAGACCCCTGTTTGCACCCAATCGCCCCCCTAATCACCCATCAATCACTCCCTGTCACTATCTGTTAACGCTATTTTTTTTATGCCCTAAACTGCCCCCTGCTCCCTCCTGATCACCCCCACCCCTCATATTCTCCCCAGACCCCCCCCCCCTGTGTACTGTATGCATCTATCCCCCTGATCACCTGTCAATCACCTGTCAATCACCCCCTGTCACTGCCACCCATCAATCAGCCCCTAACCTGCCCCTTGCGGGCAATCTGATCACCCACCCACACCAATAGATCGCCCGCAGATCCGACATCAGATCACCTCCCAAGTGCAGTGTTTACATCTGTTCTCTACCCTAAACACCCACTAATTACCCATCAATCACCCATCAATCACCCACCATCACCACCTGTCACTGTTACCCATCAGATCAGACCCTAATCTGCCCCTTGCGGGCACCCAATCACCCGCCTACACGCTCAGATTGCCCTCAGACCCCCCTTATCAATTCGCCAGCGCAATATTTACATCTGTTCTTCCCTGTAATAACCCACTGATCACCTGTCAATCACCCATCAATCACCCCCCGTCACTGCCACCCATCAATCACCCCCTGTCACTGCCACCCATCAATCAGCCCCTAACCTGCCCCTTGCGGGCAATCTGATCACCCACCCACACCAATAGATCGCCCGCAGATCCGACGTCAGATCACCTTCCAAGTGCATTGTTTACATCTGTTCTCTACCCTAAACACCCACTAATTACCCATCAATCACCCCCTGTCACTGCTACCTATCAGATTAGACCCCTATCTGCCCCTAGGGCACTCAATCACCCGCCCACACCCTCAGAACGCCCTCAGACCCCAGCCCTGATCACCTCGCCAGTGCTTGTGACAAAAAATAAAATCTTCTATGAACTCGCCATACAACTAACGGAATACCTTGGGGTGTCTTCTTTCTAAAATGGGGTCATTAGTGGGGTTCCTATACTGCCCTGGCATTTTAGGGGCCCTAAACCGTGAGAAGTAGTCTTGAAACAAAAATGACCTGTGAAATCCTAAAGGTACTCATTGGACTTTGGGCCCCTTAGTGCAGTTAGGGTGCAAAAAAGTGCCACACATGTGGTATCGCCGTACTCAGGAGAAGTAGTATAATGTGTTTTGGGTTGTATTTTTACACATACCCATGCTGAGTGGGAGAAATATCTCTGTAAATGGTCAATTGTGTGTAAAAAAAAATCAAACAATTGTCATTTACAGAGATATTTCTCCCACCCAGCATGGGTATGTGTAAAAATACACCCCAAAACACATACTACTTCTCCTGAGTACGGCAATACCACATGTGTGGCACTTTTTTGCACCCTAACTGCACTAAGGGGCCCAAAGTCCAATGAGCACTTTTAGGCTTTACAGGGGTGCTTACAATTTGGCACCCCCGAAAATGTCAGGACAGTGAACACACCCCACAAATGACCCCATTTTGGAAAGTAGACACTTCAAGGTATTCAGAGAGGGGCATGGTGAGTCCGTGGCAGATTTCATTTTTTTTTTGTCGCAAGTTAGAAGAAATGGAAACTTTTTTATTTTTGTCTCAAAGTGTCATTTTCCGCTTACTTGTGACAAAAAATATCTTCTATGAACTCACTATGCCTCTCAGTGAATACTTTGGGATGTCTTCTTTCCAAAATGGGGTCATTTGGGGGGTATTTATACTATCCTGGAATTCTAGCCCCTCATGAAACATGTCAGGTGCTCAGAAAAGTCAGAGATGCGGGAAAATGGGAAAATTCACTTTTTGCATCATAGTTTGTAAACGCTATAACTTTTACCCAAACCAATAAATATAGGCTGAATGGGTTTTTTTTTAATCAAAAACATGTTTGTCCACATTTTTCGCGCTGCATGTATACAGAAATTTTACTTTATTTGAAAAATGTCAGCACAGAAAGTTAAAAAAATCATTTTTTTTGACAAAATTCATGTCTTTTTTTTGATGAATATAATAAAAAGTAAAAATCGCAGCAGCAATCAAATAGCACCAAAAGAAAGCTTTATTAGTGACAAGAAAAGGAGCCAAAATTCATTTAGGTGGTAGGTTGTATGAGCGAGCAATAAACCGTGAAAGCTGCAGTGGTCTGAATGGAAAAAAAGTGCCTGGTCCTTAAGGGGGTTAAAGCCCACGGTCCTCAAGTGGTTAAATCCCTGATTTATATTCTGACATTTATCACATGGTGACATTTTTACTGCTGGCAAGTGATGTAGCTGCTGCTTGCTATTTTGGCAGTTGGAAACAGCTGTAAACAGCTATTTCCTACAATGCAACAAGGTTCACAGACAGGAAACTGCCAAGAGTATGTACTCAGAATTTCTTTGTGGGAGGGGTTTCACCACGATATCTGCCATACAGCGCCCCCTGATGGTCTGTTTGTGAAAAGGAATAGATTTTTCATGTAAAAGTGGGTATCTGCTACTGATAAAGTTCAATTCTTGGTTGGAGTTTCTCTTTAACGTCCTGCAGCTCTCAATATCTGTAGGTATTGGGAAATTAGACCTTTTCTTAGAGGGAAGGTCCGAACAAAATAATAATAATAAAAAAAATCGACTTACCCGGGGCTTCCTCCAGTACCTGGCAGACGATATGTCCCTCGTCGCAGCTCCGATTCTGGCTGGTGGCCCTGTTTAGGCATTCTGTCTATATTTTGTAGCCACATCATTTCAAACTGTTGTTATTGTACAGTACTAGCATCTGTTGTTGACATATTTTGCATATTCGTCTGCAGTATTTTCTCAGTAGCTATGGGCAAGATGCATCTTACACCTTTCAGTATGGCGAAGGACCTGGAGCCTATACTTCCACCACTGCTACCAATGAAATATTATAGTGCATCTTTTGCTGTGAAGAATAGTCCCTTATCCAAATTAGTGGTTATGGTATATTTGTAAAATAGATTATTTTGTGTTGTTTTGTTTTTTTCATCTATTTTGAACTTTTAACCTCTTAATATAGCTAGCTTAGATAAATATTTTTCTTTGGATAGATTTTTTTTTTCCATGGAGCTCTTAACCAGTTCGGCCTATCTGGACGAGCTTCCTCGTCCAGATAGGCACTGGTGCTGCCGCCGGCTCGTGCGCGCGATCGGGCGCGCCCCCGCGCACGCTCCCGCTGCCCGCCGCTAGCCCCCCGATCAGTGAATGGGAATATAATTCCCATTCACTGATCTAACTTCCCCGCAGAAATACCGACGCTTTCTCTCCAGAGAGTGCGGTATTTCTGCCCCCAGGAAACAACTCCTCAGCATTTTAGTTCCTAGATGCGAGCTGGTTCGCATCTAGGACTTTTTTCACTGTGGCCATCTTGTGGCCAAATAGTAAACTGCACCCACATACATTTTTGATTAAAAAAAAACATTATTTTACATTTAAAATTAGCAGTTTCCCTCCCACACCAAAAATTACCCACATACACTTTTTTTATTAAAAAAACAAAAAAAAAACTATTAAAAAAAAAACAAAAACAACATAAATAGTTACCCAAGGGTCTGAACTTTTTAAATATGCATGTCAAGAGAATATGTTATTATATTATTTAAAATTATAAGCTTATAAATAGTGATGGACGCAAATTGAAAAATGCACCTTTATTTCTAAATGAAATATCGGCACCATAAATTGTGATAGGGACATCGTTTAAATGGTGTAATAACCGGGACAGATGGGCAAATAAAATACATGCGTTTTAATTACGGTAGCGTATATTAATTTCAAACTATAATGGCCAAAAACTGAGAAATAATGAATTTCTTCTGTTTTTTTCTTATTCTTCCTGTTAAAATGCATTTACAGTAAAGTGGCTCTTAGCAAAATGTATCACCCACAGAAAGCCTAATTGGTGGCGGAAAAAACAAGCTATAGATCAATTCATTGTGATAAGTAGCAATAAAGTTATAGGCGAATGAATGGGAGGTGAACGTTGCTCGGATGCATGAGATTTTCGGCACTGCGGCGCTGAACCGGTTAATGTTCCAGACATAAACAAAATTACTGGAATAGTACAGCTATACCTATGACATTTCATTGATTCCCTTAGCAAATAATAAAAATAAGCATTGTTTCTATATCTCTTCTATAAAAAGTATCTGTCACAGATAAGAGACACCATTGTAAACAAAGGTTCCAATAGGCCCCCATATGGTCGCAAAACATTGAACAATGAGTCCCTTTTGCTGTTTCCTGCATTTGGATATAAAAAAATCATCTTCAAATGGAAAAATAAAAGCCCCCTTCCAGAAGAACATTTGTACGGACTATAATAAAAATCTAATGAACCATCCTAGTCTAAAAATGATTCACATCCTTTACTTCTCTCAAGTGAATAATTGAGCTTTATAAATGCTAGACATCTGTGTAAGCCAGTGTAAAATTACATTTCCATTCAGTATCTTTCTGACTGAAGTATCTTTCTAAAGGTATAATGTAGCCTATGCATTAAGATTCTTATGTTACTGTATTTGGTTTTCTTTAGTTTGATACCTTGTACTTTAATGATAGGTTAGTAAATCTTTACTTCTATCATGTGCTCTGGAAATACATATTTATTTATGTTTCCAATTAATTTTTAGCCCTTTTCTAATGATGCCAACATACAATAACAATACAATAACTTGCAGAAACTTTCGGACTCTTCTGATGAATGAACGATCAGCAGGTATCGTTTAAAAGGAAATATGGCAGCAGTCATATCTCTTTCACTTCAGTTGTCCTGCTCCATTTGCCTGTCCTCATAGCCCCTGATAAGTCCCTATAGAACAAAACACATTGGTTAGAGCCTGGGGGATGTAACCAGGCTGCTTCTTTAGGATTGATGGATTAGGAGCAACTTCATGTTTTATTATGTGAGTGGATACTATTTGTTTAAACTCAGGGCTTTTTTAAAGACAACTGAAGAGAGAGGGATATGGAGCCTGTCATATTTATTTCCTTTTAAGCAATACCAGTTGCCTGGCTGTCCTGCTCATCCTCTGTCTCTAATACTTTTAGCCATAGACCCTGAATAAGCATGCAGTAGATGAGGTGACATTGTCAGATCTGACAAGATTCACTGCATGCTTGTTTCTGGTGTGATTCAGACACTCCTGCTGCCCAAAACCGTTGATGTCAGTCAGTCTACATCTTTGCATTCCTTACTGTCCCAAATAGGTACTTAAACGGCGTCTGGAAAGCAGCAGATTCTGATAGTTTTGACCAGCACTGGTTGAGTTTGAACGTCTGCTTAATATTATATTTGGCTTTTATTTGTCCTAGATTAACCTGACCTTGTCTGTTCTCCTTCTTTTACTGCAGTCTTCAGATTACAATACTTTCATTTTCTGATACTAGTACTGACTTTCACTTGCCTACTGACCTTGCCTTTGCTGTCAGTACTAACCTCAACTTGCCTATTGACATAGTCCATGTCTGCTGCCATTGCTACCCTTAACCTGCCTACTAAACTTGCCTTTGCCTGCTTACAGAACTGACCTTAGGCTGTTTACCAACCTAACAGGTGCCACTTCTTTGAATATTCTACTAGGTCTCATTCATTTCAATTTGTATTCTGTATTACTAATCTGTATTGTTCTTGCACAGCTGCAAACTCTCATTTCTCCACATCTCTGATGGTACAACCCAGGAGCTACACCGTACAACCTACCAGTCAGTTGCAGCACTTTTGTCCACTGTCTACTACAGGCAGTTGCCCATCAACCGAACTACCAGTGCAGGAGTCAGCAGAGAAGGGCTGCCATTTTGTATTAGCAACAATCAACAGTCAACCAACAATCAGTATAAATCCTGCAAGAGACAAACCTCTTATGGATGCTTAAAGAACAACCGAGGTGATATGTGACATGATGAGATAAAGGTGTATGTACAGTGCCAATCACCCAAATAACTAGGCTGTATTCCTTTGTTTTCTTTCTTTGTCTGAGAAAGTAAAACATCAGGTATGCAAGTGACAGTTTCTGACTGGGTCGGACTAGGTCAGACTATAGCACAACCCTCACTGATGAGTAATTACTGCCATAAAACATTTCCCTGTCAGTAAATGGCTTCTGAGAGTAGAAAAAAATATAAAAAGGGTAAATAAATGATAGATTTGAGCTCTGGCGTACTTCAATGAAGGTGTCACTGAACGGAGACAATGAAACTGTAAAAACTTAAAAACTAGATATTTTTCAGTTTATTTTGAACTTGAAAGGGAAGGTCCAAGCAGATTAAAAAACAAAAATCTACTCACCTGCGGCTTCCTCCAGCCCCTGGCAGCCGTCTTGTGCCCTCGCCCCAACTCCAGTGGCTCCTGGTCCCCTCCGGTGCAGATGCCAACTTCGCCAGGTCGGCATCTACTGCGCTTCAGCGTGTGGCTCACAGATAGTGTTGGGCGAACATCTAGATGTTCGGGTTCGGGCCGAACAGGCCGAACATGGCCGCGATGTTCGGGTGTTCGACCCGAACTCCGAACATAATGGAAGTCAATGGGGACCCGAACTTTTGTGGTTTGTAAAGCCTCCTTGCATGCTACATACCCCAAATTTACAGGGTATGTGCACCTTGGGAGTGGGTACAAGAGGAAAAAAAAATTAGCAAAAAGAGCTTATAGTTTTTGAGAAAATCGATTTTAAAGTTTCAAAGGGAAAACTGTCTTTTAAATGCGGGAAATGTCTGTTTTCTTTGCACAGGTAACATGTTTTTTGTCGGCATGCAGTCATAAATGTAATACATATAAGAGGTTCCAGGAAAAGGGACCGGTAACGCTAACCCAGCAGCAGCACACGTGATGGAACAGGAGGAGGGTGGCGCAGGAGGAGAAGAAGGCCACGCTTTGTGAGACACAACAACCCCGGCCTTGCATGAGGGCAAGAAGCGTGCGGATAGCAGGCTTTGTACCGCCATGCAGTCATAAATGTAATAAAGATAAGTGGTTCAATAAACAGGGACCACGCGGCAACGCTAACCCAGCAGCAGCAGACGTGATGGAACAGGAGCAGGCGCAGGAGGAGAAGGCCACGCTTTGTGAGACACAACAACCCAGGCCTTGCATGAGGGCAAGAAGCGTGCGGATAGCATGCTTTGTACCGCCATGCAGTCATAAATGTAATAAAGATAAGTGGTTCAATAAACAGGGACCACGCGGCAACGCTAACCCAGCAGCAGCAGACGTGATGGAACAGGAGGAGGCGCAGGAGGAGAAGGCCACGCTTTGTGAGACACAACAACCCCGGCCTTGCATGAGGGCAAGAAGCGTGCGGATAGCATGCTTTGTACCGCCATGCAGTCATAAATGTAATAAAGATAAGTGGTTCAATAAACAGGGACCACGCGGCAACGCTAACCCAGCAGCAGCAGACGTGATGGAACAGGAGCAGGCGCAGGAGGAGAAGGCCACGCTTTGTGAGACACAACAACCCAGGCCTTGCATGTGGACAAAAAGCGTGCGGATATAGCAGCAATGCTTTTTGCCGCCATGCAGTCATAAATGTAATACAGATGAGAGGTTCAATAAACAGGGCCCGGAAACGCAACACCATCCCAGATGTTCATTGGTCATGTTACTTGGTTGGGGTCCTGGAGTGTTGCGTAGTCATTTCCAATCCAGGATTGATTCATTTTAATTTGAGCCAGACGGTCTGCATTTTCTGTAGAGAGGCGGATACGCCGATCTGTGACGATGCCTCCGGCAGCACTGAAACAGCGTTCCGACATAACGCTGGC
This sequence comes from Hyperolius riggenbachi, assembly GCF_040937935.1. Lineage (NCBI taxonomy): Eukaryota > Metazoa > Chordata > Amphibia > Anura > Hyperoliidae > Hyperolius > Hyperolius riggenbachi. Next base: position 146,067,547 of record NC_090650.1, read on the forward strand.
TGCCGGGCAAGCCAGCACCTCTATTGCGTACATTGCCAGTTCGTGCCAGGTGTCTAGCTTCGATACCCAATAGTTGAAGGGTGCAGATGGATGGTTCGACACAGCTACGCCATCTGACATGTAGTCCTTGACCATCTTCTCCAGGCGATCGGTGTTGGAGGTGGATCTGCACGCTTGCTGTTCAGTGGGCTGCGGCTGCATGGGTGTCAGAAAATTTTCCCACTCCAAGGACACTGCCGATACCATTCCCTTTTGGGTACTAGCTGCGGCTTGCGTTGTTTGCTGCCCTCCTGGTCGTCCTGGGTTTGCGGAAGTCAGTCTGTCTGCGTACAACTGGCTAGAGGAGGGGGAGGATGTCAATCTCCTCTCTAAAGTCTCCACAAGGGCCTGCTGGTATTCTTCCATTTTGACCTGTCTGACTCTTTCTTCAAGCAGTTTTGGAACATTGTGTTTGTACCGTGGATCCAGAAGGGTATAAACCCAGTAATTGGTGTTGTCCAGAATGCGCACAATGCGTGGGTCACGTTCAATGCAGTCTAGCATGAATTGAGCCATGTGTGCCAGAGTCCTACCAGAATCCTCATCATCCTCTTGTGAGCGTTGTGATAGTTGTTGTGATGCATCATAGTCGTCACCTTCCTCCTGGTCTGCTTCTGCTGACCATTCGCGTTGAATTGTGGAAGTCCAACGTGCACCGCTCTGGCCCTCGTCAGTGGTGGCATGAAATTCCTGCTCCAACTCCAGCTGTTCCTCCTCCTCTTCTTCGTCATAGCTGCTGGGGCCAGCGTTCCCTGAGGCGGATGGCCTGATGTTGGTACCATCACGCTGATCGTTTTCTCCTTCAGATTCCCCCAGTTGCATCATGACAGCTGTTTCCTTGATTTTTAACATCGACCTCTTCAGTAAACACAGCAGTGGTATGGTAATGCTGACTGAAGAGTTGTCACTGCTCACAAGCAACGTGGATTGCTCAAAATTTTGGAGGACTTGGCAGAGGTCCAACATGTTGGCCCAATCGGATCCACAGAAGCTTGGCAGCTGGCCGGATGCGCCTCGGTACTGCGCCGTCATGTACTGGACCACTGCACTCTTCTGCTCGCAAAAGCGGGCTAGCATGTGCAGCGTAGAATTCCAGCGCGTAGGGACATCACACAGCAAGCGATGGTGGGGGAGATTGAAGCGCTCCTGCATCTTGGCGAGTGCCCCCGAAGCAGTACTGGAATTTCTACAATGTTTGGACACTCGACGCACCTTCAACAGCAGATCGGGCACGCCTGGGTATGTCCTCAGGAACCGCTGAACTACTAGGTTCATCACGTGCGCCAGGCAAGGGATGTGTGTCAGCTTAGCCAACCTTAAAGCGCGAATGAGATTACTCCCATTATCACACACAACCATGCCCGGTTTCAGGTCCAGCGGTGCCAGCCACAAATCCGTCTGTTCCTTTATTCCCCTCCAAATTTCCTCCCCTGTGTGCTGCTTATCCCCAAGGCAGATTAGCTTCAGCAACGCTTGCTGACGCATGCCAACAGCTGTGCTGCACTGCTTCCACGATCCTACTGCTGCTGGGTTAGCGTTTCCGGATGAGGTACAGCTTTGAGATGCGTTGGAGGAGAAGGAGTCAGAGAGGTAGGTGCTGCTGTTATCCAGTGGGAGGGACGGCGGTGCAGCTGTTTGTGGCGTGGGCAACACCCGTGCCGTAGCAGGTGAGGAATCGCTGCCAGGCTCCACAAGGTTCACCCAGTGCGCGGTAAGGGAGATGTATCGACCCTGGCCGAACGCACTCGTCCAGGTGTCAGTGGTGAGGTGAACCTTGCAGGCAACGGCATTCTTCAAGCTTCGGGTTATTTTGCTGACCACGTGCTCATGCAACTCAGGCACTGCAGAGCGCGCAAAGTGGTAGCGGCTGGGAACCACGTAACGTGGGATGGCCACTGACATCATGCCCTTGAAGCTGTTTGTCTCCACCAATCGATATGGCAGCATTTCGCAGGCCAGAAGCTTGGCTATGCTGGCTGTTACTGCCACGGCCCGGGGGTCATTTGCTGGCAATTTCCTCTTGCGCTCAAACATCTCCGACACAGACAACTGAACCGTAGCGCTGCACACGGAAGGGCTGTTGGTTGTTGTGTTTGATGAACACTGGGAGACCTCAAGAGCACTACTCCGGAAAGTGACAGTGTCAGCGTCGTCTGATGTTTGTGAATGTTGTGAACCACGCAATGGCTGGGCTACTGCTGCTGCTGAGGCGGGTCTGGTGGTGAGTCTGGTGAACCCAAGGGAGGCAGTGTTGTTTCTGGTACCCTGTCCTGACGCGTTTGCCCAAAGAGTGGGATGTTTGGATAGCATGTGACGGCTCATGCTGGTGGTGGAGAGGTTGTTAATATTTTTCCCCCTGCTCAGGCGGGTCTTGCACACCTTGCAAATCGCCATGGTAACATCCTCAGTGCAGTCTTCAAAGAAAGCCCAGACTTTGGAGCACCTGCCTCCTTGCTGGCGATTTCTGTTTGCTCCTCTTTTGCCTCTCACTTGAACTTCCACGCTTGTGGTGCCTGAAATTGCGCGCCGCCTACCTTGTGGCACAAGGCGAACTCGTGCAGCAGTGTGTTCTTCAACAGACTCATCTGTGCTGCTGCTACGACGGCGATGTTCTCGTTCACAAACAAAATCTGGGTCTCTGTCCACATTGTCCATACCCTCCTCTTCCATCTCCTCAAACTCGTCATATGTCATTGTGGGCCACCGCCGTGGAGTAGAGCTCCCCACAACAACCTCTGCGCAGCACACTCCAACGTCGTCTTCCAGATCTTGTCGGCCGACCTCCTGCAATTGCAACCCCTCCTGCCCAAATTGCTCTGGGATTTGGGTTTCCGAGTCCTCTTCGGACTCGCCTTGTATTTCAGTGCGCGGTGCATTTCCCACAGTTAACGGTTGTGAATCCAGGCACAACATTTCTGGCTGTTCCTCCATTGACCTTTGAAAGGTGGAAGTTTGTTGGGCTGGGAATAGCTCCTGCGAATACCCCATTGTGTCCTGAGGTAATTCATCGGACTGGTTATCTGGCAGTTGTGTGCGTGGTGTCGCTGCCGGTTGTGTCAGCTTTGTGCCCACTGGCTCCTTGTAACTGGCTGAGGACTCGGACCTCGTGCGTGATGTGCTGGTGCTGCTTAACCCACTGCTGGACGCTTGAGAGGTCATCCAAGTAATTATCTGGTCCTGTTCTTTTGGATTTGTGAGGGTTGTTGTCCTGGACAACATGGGCGGTATTGAGTGGGTTTTCTTGGGTGCTCCCCTGTGGCCTGTACGTGAACCGTCAGGGGAAACACCTCTTCCCTTGCCCCTCCCTCTTTCACCGGATTTCTTCCTCATTTCACTTATCCTTACAGTACACGCTGACTGGCAGCAGTACAGTGGCAGTACAGAAATGCTATACAGTACCACTATTCCCAGCAGCGACACAGAGCACAATGCTATACAGTGACGGGTGAGCGGTGTACCACTATTCCCAGCAGCGACACAGAGCACAATGCTATACAGTGACGGGTGAGCGGTGTACCACTATTCCCAGCAGCGACACAGAGCACAATGCTATACAGTGGCGAACGAGCGGTGTACCACTATTCCCAGCAGACACAGAACAGTACACAGAATGCTATATAGTGTGGCTGAACGAGCGGTGTACCACTATTCCCAGCAGACACAGAACAGTACACAGAATGCTATATAGTGTGGCTGAACGAGCGGTGTACTACTGTTCCCAGCAGACACAGAACAGTACACAGAATGCTATATAGTGTGGCTGAACGAGCGGTGTACTACTGTTCCCAGCAGACACAGAACAGTACACAGAATGCTATATAGTGTGGCTGAACGAGCGGTGTACTACTGTTCCCAGCAGACACAGAACAGTACACAGAATGCTATATAGTGTGGCTGAACGAGCGGTGTACCACTGTTCCCAGCAGACACAGAACAGTACACAGAATGCTATATAGTGTGGCTGAACGAGCGGTGTACCACTATTCCCAGCAGACACAGAACAGTACACAGAATGCTATATAGTGTGGCTGAACGAGCGGTGTACTACTGTTCCCAGCAGACACAGAACAGTACACAGAATGCTATATAGTGTGGCTGAACGAGCGGTGTACTACTGTTCCCAGCAGACACAGAACAGTACACAGAATGCTATATAGTGTGGCTGAACGAGCGGTGTACTACTGTTCCCAGCAGACACAGAACAGTACACAGAATGCTATATAGTGTGGCTGAACGAGCGGTGTACCACTGTTCCCAGCAGACACAGAACAGTACACAGAATGCTATATAGTGTGGCTGAACGAGCGGTGTACCACTGTTCCCAGCAGACACAGAACAGTACACAGAATGCTATATAGTGTGGCTGAACGAGCGGTGTACTACTGTTCCCAGCAGTGACACACAATGACTGGGGGGGACCCTGGCTAGCGTGGCTGGAGCGCGAACTACCCTGCCTGCCTACCCAAAGCTAAACCCACAGACAAATGGCGGAGATATGACGTGGTTCGGGTATTTATTTACCCGAACCACGTGACAGTTCGGCCAATCAGAGCGCGTTCGGGTCCGAACCACGTGACCCGTTCGGCCAATCACAGCGCTAGCCGAACGTTCGGGGAACGTTCGGCCATGCGCTCTTAGTTCGGCCATATGGCCGAACGGTTTGGCCGAGCACCGTCAGGTGTTCGGCCGAACTCGAACATCACCCGAACAGGGTGATGTTCTGCAGAACCCGAACAGTGGCGAACACTGTTCGCCCAACACTACTCACAGAGTCGCACTGACGTCATCCAGACTGTACTGCACAGTGAAGTCCAGATGACGTCAGGGCGACTCCAAGAGCCGCTCGTGCAGACGCAGTAGGCATCTTGCACCGGAGGGGACCCGGGCCACTGGCGAGAAGCGGAGCTACAGCAATGTTTAATAAAATAAAAATAGAAAAATGTATTCTAAAATGTAACAACACTTATTATTGTCATTATTAGTATTTTTTTTTTTTTAGATTCACAAAAGTGGAATTTTCCATGAAATGATGAATGTATTTGTAAGTGTAAGCTTTCTGTGGTCTAACCATATTCTTAAGTATCTCAGCTCTCCCACACATTTGTTCACCTCTAATAAGTGGAAGTTGTTCACATCAGGGATTCTGTTCAGATTATCCTCACCCTATCATATAGCACGGTTACAAAATCATCTTGGACATGAATTTATTCTTCAAAATATGTTTAATATATAAAGCTGCAAAGATTGTAAAAATAAGAGGATTTATTCTTTTGACACCTTTGAAATGGCAAGTTCTAGGTCAGTTCATATCAGAAGGAATAATTGTGTTTGTTAAAAATGAGTCATTTTTCCTTCCCTGCCAAAATTAACCACTGCAATGGATTGCATTTCATGCCTCCTTCTTGCACAGGTTTACTCCCCACTGCTAATCCTACAGCTTCTTAGAAATGTAGATAATTAACATCATCACCTCTAATTTATCATACACTAGACATGCTCAGATTTCTTTGCAGTAACCATGGCTCCAGAAAAAAAATTCTGCCTGTTCTCTTCTTGGTCTAATATAACAGCAATGTTTATGATATGCTTGTTTAAGGGAGCAAGTCACAGTCTGCTTAAAGTGTAACTGTCGGGCATAAAATAGAAAAACAATTCTTTATTTTTTATCTGGTAAACAAGTAATAAGGATGTTAACCAGGCAATCCAAAAGTTAATCACTATTACTTTTCTTGTTGATAAATGATCATTCCCCAGTTTACCTGACTCTTTATTTGGTACACACAAAATTTGGTACACGAAAAGGCAGTTGCAGGGTATGCTGGGTTGTCCTTTTTTGCTTCTAAACTTCCCCTCAGACTTCACTAATGCAGCCTAATTGACTGAAGCCACTTTCCCTCCTGATCTCCCCTCCCACACCTCTGTTCCTCTCTGATTTGCCAATATTTCTCATGCTAAGACAATGCACTTTCTATTGTGAAGGGCGGGCAAATCAACCAGATGATAATAAGGTAGGAAATGACATAAGGATTGGCTTCAAAATAGCCACAGTTAAGATGGGAATGCTAAAAAGGATTTTCTCTTTTTTTTTTTTTTTTTACTGTAGAAATGTTACTAAAATCAAAATGTGGACAGTGCAAAACATACAGTGGGATGCGAAAGTTTAAGCAAGCTTGTTAATTGTCATGATTCTCCTGTATAAATCGTTGGTTGTTACGATAAAAAATGTTAGTTAAATATATCCTATTAGGAAACACACACAGTGATATTTGAGAAGTGAAATGAAGTTTATTGGATTTACATAAAGTGCGCAATAATTGTTTAAATAAAATTAGGCACCACAAAAAAGTAATTAAATCAATATTAAGTAGATCCTCCTTTTGCAGAAATTACAGCCTCTAAACGCTTCCTGTAGGTTCCAATGAGAGTCATTTTATTGATTCCAAAATCTTTAAAACTAATTATTGGAGCTCTAATTGGCTTGGTAAGCTCAGTGACCCCTGACCTACATACACAGGTGAATCCAATTATGAGAAAGAGTATTTAAGGGGGTCAATTGTAAGTTTCCCACCTCTTTTAATTTTCCTTGAGTAGCAACATGCGGTTCTCAAAACAACTCTCAAATGACCTGAAGACAAATATTGTTCACCATCATTATTTAGGGGAAGGATACAGAAAGCGGTCTCAGAGATTTCAGCTGTCTGTTTCCACAGTTAGGAACATATTGAGGAAATGGAAGACCACAAGTTCAGCTCAAGTTAAGGCTCGAAGCGGCAGACCAAGAAAAATCTTAGATAAACAGAAGGGACGAATGGTGAGAACAGTCAGGGTCAACCCACAGACCAGCACCAAAGACCTACAACATAATCTTGCTGCAGATTGAGTCACTGTGCATTGTTCAACCATTCGGCACACTTTACACAAGGAGATGCTGTATGCTAGAGTTATGCAGAGGAAGCCTTTTCTCCTCCCACAGCACAAACAGAGCCGATTGAGGTATGCTAAAGCACATTTGAACAAGCCAGCTTCATTTTGGAATAAGGTGCTGTGGACTGATGAAACTAAAATTGAGTTATTTGGGCAAAACAAGGGGCATTATGCATGGAGGAAAAACAAAACAACATTCCAAGAAAAACACCTGCTACCTACAGTAAAATATGGTGTTGGTTTCATCATGCTGTGGGGCTGTGTGGCCAGTGCAGGGACTGGAAATCTTGTCAAAGTTTAAGTGAATCTCCAGACTAAAAATTGACTCAGCAGCACTGAAAAGGCTTGGTGTTTCTTTTACAGTTTCACAGCATCAGAACTTTGTTTCTCTTATACAAGCCTCATTTTTAGCTGCACAGAAGAAAACTGCCCGGGCATTTTCCCCCTGATGCTGTGCAAAGCATGATGGGATTTCTGATGTTGTTGCTCTCGTTCTGCTGTTTTGGTGCAAAGTTTTTTTCTTACATTTTGAATTTGACATTTGAAGCCTAGCGTGTGCAGCTGGGAGAGGTAATCAGGACACAGGACAGTTGGAACTGTGTCTCCTGCTCCCTGTCACCTCCTTTCAACCAAAAAGATGGCTGCCCCCATGACAAAGATGGCAGCCCCCATTAATCACAAACATTTGCCTTTTCTTTTAAAACAGGGTGAGTAAGAGATTATATTACCTATCTATTCTAATTAACATAACTAATGTAACTTAATGACAGTATGTTTGTTTAGGCTGAAGTTCCCCTTCACTGATTCCTGGAGACCAATGTCCAGGAATCAGTGAAAAAGCTGAAGCTGCGCCGGGGCTGGATCTTTCAACAAGACAACAACCCTAAACACTACTCAAAATTCACTAAGGCATTCATGTAAATGAACAAGTACAACGTTCTGGAATGGCCATCTCATTCCCCAGGCCTGAATATAATTAAAAAATCTGTGGTGTGAGTTAAAGAGAGCTGTCCATGCTCGGAAGCCATCAAATCTGAATGAACTAGAGATGTTTTGTAAAGAGGAATGGTCCAAAATACCTTCAACCAGAATCCAGACTTTCATTGGAACCAACAGGAAGCGTTTAAAGGCTGTAATGTCTGCAAAAGGAGGATATATTAATTATTGATTTCATTTATTTATATATTTTATATATTCTTTATTTATCAATTTCAATCAATATAAAAATATATTACAAATCAATATCATAATTCAATATATAATTTCAGGCATATCTATAGGATACAAAATAGAAGGAGCAGCATAAATTGGCCATAAACACCATACCATACTAGTTCAGAGGCGCTTCTGAGCATTGGCACTACAGCTCTGTGCCTAGAGCGCCACAAAGGTCAAAGGGCGATTTGTTTTGACTATTTAACCCTCTCATGGCAACGGCCCCTGTAAGCTACGAGAGCGCTGGGTGTCACGCTCACGCTGGCTGCAGGTTTCTGCTTGCTGCGTGCATACACTTGACTTCCCCTTTCACGCAGAGGGTTTTGTTATCTTTGCCTCTGGCCAATCAGTGAAGAGGGTGTGAAGAGCCTGCGCCCTCTTCACGTGTTGTGGGAGAAGAGCAGGAAAGATGCTTGCGAGGCAGGGAAAGAGAGAGGAGCAGGCGCTCTGCAGGCATGGCTCAGCCTGGCTCCTGTGACCATACAATGGAGCGTCCTTCTACCCGGTGGACCTGCAGGAGGGCCCTTTGATCTGCAGATCATGCTGCTAAATAAGTGCCAAACGGCAGTCATGGGTGAAGCCACGGCCCCTGCCGCGAAAGCCACGCCTCCATCCATCATAGGCTCTGCCACTCCTATCGGTAAATGCACTGCTCACACCCAGTAGAAGCCTGCAACAGCAATATTGGAGCTGTAGAAGTGGGCAGCCCAGGCAAGTAAAAATAGTGCCACTCTAAAAACTGTAGCTCCCTGTGACCTTCCCCCTCACAGCACCCTGTGATCTCTCCACCTTCCACCCCCTGATAGTACCTTGTGAATCCCCCCACACACACATAGCAGTACCAGGTGACCTCTCCCCCACTCCCTGTGATCTCCTCCCTTTACTTAGCAGCACCCAGCGATTTCTACCCTCTTAGTAGCACTCAGTGACCTCCCGCCATCCACGGCAGCAGTGACCTCACCCTTCTACCCCCTAGCAGTGCACCTAGTGACCTCTCCCCCCAGCAGCACCCAAGTGTCCCCCCCACCCCTTGGCAGCACCCAGTGACCTCTTCCTACCCCCCAGCAGTCCGGTGACCTCTTCTCTCTCCGCCACCCCCGCAACACCCAGTGACATTTCCCCACACCCTGGGAGTACCAAGTGACCCTTCCCCACTCTTACAGCAACCGTGAGCTCCCCCCCCCCATCAGCCACCTCAACCACTCTCTTCTTCCAGCATCAGCCACAATAACCTCTCTCGGCCAAAACACACCTCTGCGCTTTTAAAATAGCATGCGTTTTTGAATCGCAAGGTCTTTTGAAAAATCATGAAAACTGTGAAGACCTGTATACACTAGTGCGATGCGTTTTTTCTGTTTTCATGAAGGTTTTGCGATTTAAAAATTGCGTGCAATTTAAAAAACTCTGCACAAGCGCAGCAGTGTGTACAGGCCCTCACACCTCTCTGAAGCACCCACAGGTGAACTTTCTCACATTGACGCCTACCACGGGAACATGGTATCTGCATTGGATCTGTGGGGACATGGTATCTGCATTGGATCTGTGGGGCGCATGGTATCTGCATTGGAACTGTGGGGACATGGCATCTGCATTGGATCTGTGGGGACAGGATATCTGCAATGGATATGTGGGGACAGGATATCTGCATTAGATCTGTGGGGATAGGATATCTGCATTGGATCTGTGGGGACATGGTATCTGCATTGGATCTGTGGGGACATGGTATCTGCATTAGATCTGTGGGGACATGGTATCTGCATTGGATCTGTGGGGACATGGTATCTGCATTGGATCTGTGGGGACATGGTATCTGCATTGGATCTGTGGGGACATGGTATCTGCATTGGATCTGTGGGGACATGGTATCTGTATTGGATCTGTGGGGACATGGTATCTGCATTGGATCTGTGGGGACATGGTATCTGCATTGGATCTGTGGGGTGCATGGTATCTGCATTGGATATGTGGGGACAGGATATCTGCATTGGATATGTGGGGACAGGATATCTGCATTGGATCTGTGGGGACAGGATATCTGCATTGGATATGTGGGGACAGGATATCTGAATTAGATCTGTGGGGATAGGATATCTGCATTGGATCTGTGGGGACATGGTATCTGCATTGGATCTGTGGGGACATGGTATCTGCATTGGATCTGTGGGGACATGGTATCTGCATTGGATCTGTGGGGGGCATGGTATCTGCATTGGATATGTGGGGACAGGATATCTGCATTGGATATGTGGAGATAGGATATCTGCATTGGATCTGTGGGGGACAGGATATCTGCATTCAATTGCGGGGGGACGGGGGACCACAGGATTTCTTGCCTGGAGTGACAAAAAGGCTAGAAGCGCCCCTGTCCTAGTTCAATATAAATCTTTATTGCACAATCTACACCAAGTCACAGGTGTACACCTTTAAGGAATCAAAACACAGATAGTATTAAAAACTGTTTCTGCGCAGAACCCAGTATGAAATTAAAACCAAGGAGCCATCCCGCATACCCCGTAGATAATCACTCTAGGCTTGTGTGCATGGAGTCTGTCAAAAGGACTCTCATGCTCCATGCACGCAAGCCCAGTCTGCCTAGCTGTCACACATCAGCCATACACACAGCAGCTGCCTCCCCCTAATGGGGATGAGTCCTCTGTAGTTGAAAGGAGCTGCAGCAAAATTCGTTGGCCGGCTTTATACTGACACAGTTCCACACTTATAAACTTTGCAGGGGGGGCCTTGTCATTGCCCAAAGCATCATCCCTCCATTTATCAAGCAACAAATCAAGGTACTTGCGTTTAGCCCACTCGTACAGCGTTCTCCGGCATCAGACTGTGTGCACTTTCACCTCCGGGTGTCCTATTCAGCATGTTCAGCAGTGGGCACATACTCCTTGTTCCTCCCTCTGCTACTTAGCTGATATTCGGGTACACTCGGTGTCCGTGCGCATCTTATGGCCTCACAGGTGTCCATTCGCCATAGGAACACCTTAGCTAATGTCAGTCACGTCCTGGTTGTTACTGGCGGCAGGCAATCAGCAAGTGTCAGTGCTATGCCGGCTAGCTGGGTCGGCTTCAGGCAGCAGGGTCAGCGTGGTAGCGTAATGCGGCAATAGGCTCCTCCCACCTACGCGTTTCGCGTCACATGACGCTTCTTAAGGGCGTGGCTTACGGGGGTTGCGTCCAGTACTTTATAGGAGAGCTGGGTTCCTTCCTGGTATGACTCACCAGCCTCTCCAGTGATGTCACGAATGTCTGTTTTGACAAAGCTTTATTGCTCCCAGTTTCTTTCACTCTATTTACCACACTACAGTCTTATTTCCCATTCGAGATTTAGATTAAGAATTTCAACTATGTGATTTGTCACAAATAAAGTTCTGTTTATGTTTTTTAGAGGTCCTATAGTTCAAAGACGTTCTTCCTATTCACGTCTATGCATTCCAACCACCTTGGCGCCATCTACTGAACTCTTTTTACATTGCACTTAGGTCACTTTTTCTTATGTGCAAAAACATGTATATTATATACTTATTCATGCCTGTGTCAAGCATACTCTCAGTCATGCATTCTATTTTCAAAATCCCCACCATCCACAACCCTCCACCCAGGGCCGGCCTTAGGTTTCACAGCGCCCTGAGCGAAACCGGATTTTGTTGCCCCCCCCCATAAGTAGCATAGTTGTCCCCATATAGGTAGCATAGTTGCCCCCAGTGTAGGTAGTATAGTTGCCCCATATAGGTAGCATAGCTGCCCTCAGTGTAGCTAGTACAGTTTCCCCCAGTGTAGTAGCATGTTTGCCCCAGTATGCCCCCAGTGTAGGTAGTATGCCCCCAGTGTAGGTAGTATGCCCCCAGTGTAGATAGTTTGCCCCCAGTGTAAGATAGTTTGCCCCCAGTGTAGGTAGTTTGCCCCCAGTGTAGGTAGTATGCCCCCAGTGTAGGTAGTTTGCCCCCAGTATGCCACCAGTGTAGGTAGTTTGCCACCCAGTGTAGGTAGTTTTCCCCCAGTATGCTCCCAGTGTAGGTAGTTTTCCCCCAGTGTAGGTAGTATGCCCCGAGTGTAGGTAGTATGCCCCCAGTGTAGGTAGTATGCCCCCAGTGTAGGTAGTATGCCCCCAGTGTAGGTAGTATGCCCCCAGTGTAGGTAGTATGCCCCCAGTGTAGGTAGCTTGCCCCCAGTGTAGGTAGTTTGCCCCCAGTGTAGGTAGTTTGCCCCCAGTGTAGGTAGTTTGCCACCAGTGTAGGTAGTTTGCCCCCCAGTATGCCCCCAGTGTAGGTAGTTTGCCCCCAGTGTAGGTAGTTTGCCCCCAGTGTAGGTAGTTTGCCCCCAGTGTAGGTAGTATGCCCCCAGTGTAGGTAGTTTTTCCCCAGTATGCCCCCAGTGTAGGTAGTTTGCCCCCAGTGTAGGTAGTATGCCCCCAGTGTAGGTAGTTTGCCCCCAGTTTGCCACCCAGTGTAGGTAGTTTTCCCTCAGTATGCCCCCAGTGTAGGTAGTTTTCCCCCAGTGTAGGTAGTTTGCCCCCAGTGTAGGTAGTTTGCCCCAGTATGCCCCCAGTGTAGGTAGTATGCCCCCAGTGTAGATAGTTTGCCCCCAGTATGCCCCCAGTGTAGGTAGTTTGCCCCCAGTGTAGGTAGTATGCCCCCAGTGTAGGTAGTTTTTCCCCAGTATGCCCCCAGTGTAGGTAGTTTGCCCCCAGTGTAGGTAGTTTGCCCCCAGTATGCCACCAGTGTAGGTAGTTTGCCACCCAGTGTAGGTAGTTTTCCCCCAGTATGCCCCCAGTGTAGGTAGTTTTCCCCCAGTGTAGGTAGTATGCCCCCAGTGTAGGTAGTATGCCCCCAGTGTAGGTAGTATGCCCCCAGTGTAGGTAGTATGCCCCCAGTGTAGGTAGTTTGCCCCCAGTGTAGGTAGTTTGCCCCCAGTGTAGGTAGTATGCCCCCAGTGTAGGTAGTTTGCCCCCAGTATGCCACCAGTGTAGGTAGTTTGCCACCCAGTGTAGGTAGTTTTCCCCCAGTATGCCCCCAGTGTAGGTAGTTTTCCCCCAGTGTAGGTAGTTTGCCCCCAGTGTAGGTAGTTTGCCCCAGTATGCCCCCAGTGTAGGTAGTATGCCCCCAGTGTAGGTAGTATGCCCATAGTGTAGATAGTTTGCCCCCAGTATGCCCCCAGTGTAGGTAGTTTGCCCCCAGTGTAGGTAGTATGCCCCCAGTGTAGGTAGTTTTTCCCCAGTATGCCCCCAGTGTAGGTAGTTTGCCCCCAGTGTAGGTAGTATGCCCCCAGTGTAGGTAGTTTGACCCCAGTATGCCACCAGTGTAGGTAGTTTGCCACCCAGTGTAGGTAGTTTTCCCCCAGTATGCCCCCAGTGTAGGTAGTTTTCCCCCAGTGTAGGTAGTTTTCCCCCAGTGTAGGTAGTTTTCCCCCAGTGTAGGTAGTTTGCCCCCAGTGTAGGTAGTATGCTCCCAGTGTAGGTAGTTTTCCCCCAGTATGCCCCCAGTGTAGGTAGTTTGCCCCCAGTGTAGGTAGTATGCCCCCAGTGTAGATAGTTTGCCCCCAGTGTAGGTAGTTTGCCCCAGGCAACCCCCCCCCCTTTATGTGGCAGCGGCCCGGGCAAAGACTGACTCACCTGACATCCAGCTCCTGCGCCGACGTTACTCTTCTCTCCCGCCTCCGCTCCATCTGTAGTTATAGCAGGCTACAAGAAAATGGCCGCCGTTTGTCTGCATTTGTGGACATCGGCGGCCATTGTCTTGTAGTCCTGCTCTAAATATAGACGGAGAGGAGACAGCGGGGCGGCAAGGGGCGACAGGGCGCATGCGCCCTTGAGAGCATGGCGCCCTGAGCGACCGCACAGGTTGCTCATAGCAAAGGCCGGCCCTGCCTCCACCTATATTATATTAGGGGGCAACAATATCATAAGTGGGTAAGTTATGCATGTATGCTTTTTTCTCCTCCATAGACAGGTTTCTCTCCTTTTTATTATTATTACCGATTATAGGCCATTTGACACAAGAATGGGGTCAAATTCAAATCTGAGTTGAAGCCATGTGGCTCAACAGTGTTCAATCTGTAGATCCACATGGATTCCTTACCCAGGAGCACATCATCGAAATCCCCCTCCTTTCCGAGAGGTTTAACTTATATATTGCCTTCACTTTTGTACCCTTCAAGGAGGCACCATGATGTTCCCTATAATGCTTGTATAGTGGCATTTCCACTTTTCCCTCTTCAATCTCCCTGAAATGTTCAAGAATTCTAGATTTCAGATCTTTTAGTTTTGCCCACCTACATTAATTTACATGGACATTCAATTACATAGACAACTCTCTCAGTGTCACAGTTTACAAAACCGGTAATTTTATATGTATTATTGCCATTCGTATCTGTGAATGTTTTTGTTTTGTCCACATATGGGCACATTTTACATTTGCCACATCTGAACATGCCTCGACCTGACCCACTCCGCAACCATTCACTCCCTTCCCTTGTGGGTTTGAATTCTCTCCTTACGAGTTTATCTCTTAAATTCGGTGTCCTCTTAGCCGTTAATAGTGGTCGCGGCCCCTCTATTTTATCTATTTCGGGGTTGGCTCTTAGAATACCCCAATGTTTGTCTAGGAGCTGTCTTAACTCTTCCCAATGGGACCCATAGGGGGTGATTATCCTCAGGTTGCTCCCTTTTGAATTGTCCTGTCTTGGTTTGGATGACAATAAGTCCGTTCTTGCGTTGTTCCAAGATTTTTTAATTGCTGACTTCAAGATTCTATGCGAGTATCCCCGCTCTCTGAATCTGGAGTACATCTCCCTGGATTCAGTCCTAAATTGTTTGTCAGTGGAACAATTCCTGCGAATATGCAGGAATTGACTGTATGGAATGGATCGTATGAGGGCAGGGGATGATGGCTGGCGGCGTGGAGGACACTATTTCCGGCTGTCAGCTTTCGATAAGTGGAGGTTACAATCCTCCTTTCCTCCAATATTCGTTTTAAATCCAAAAACATCTCCACATCACTCACAGTGTATTTGAGACGTATGTTTCGTTTATTTGCATGTAGCTTCTGCATATAATTGGATAATTCCGATTCTGTGCCCCTCCACACCACCAGCACATCATCTATAAAACGAAGCCATAGGGTGACGTGTGCCCCGAAATCCGGGTCTGGGTAGACATCCTGTCTCTCCCAGAGCCCGAGATGCAAACATGCATATGCCGGGGCACACACCGCCCCCATCAACGTTCCCCTGATCTGCCTGTAAGACCTGCCATTGAACTTAAAGCAGTTTAGTTTCAGCACTAAACTTAGTGCACGTAGTAGCATATCATTATGTTCAGCTGCCTCATGGCAACCTTCCTCCAGGAAAAAAATCTACTGCCCTGAGTCCCTCCTCATGTGGGATGGACGTGTACAACGATTCCACGTCGATCCCCACAAGGAGGGACCCAGGGGGGGCAACAAAGTCCTCAAGCACCTATATCTATCTATAGGATACTCAAGTACAACTTTGTCAATACCGATCTTCTCCAACCCTCATCCTCATCCCGGTATCAAACCTTCAATGCTCCATCACTCCACTAACCCCTTAAACCATCTCCCCATCATCAGGTTCTACTTCTGGATTACTCCCCCCCCATCTCCTTCATCAGGTTCTACTTCTGTTTTTATTTTTCCATCTATAATATCCACACTGGGAGGGTGGGGGGGGGGGGGGGGCGGCAGTCAAGCCAGGGGGCAAGGAGGTCAGGGGAAAAAAGGGGTACATACACCATATCCTAATCTTTTATTCTCAAACAAACTCTCATACCCAGTCACTTCACAGTCACACACATTCATCCATCCATCCCAGGGCCACCCACGTTGAACGGATAGGGGAGACAAGACGGTGAGGGGGGGGGGGGGAGCATCTCTTTTAGTCATCTCCCATTTCCTGTCCCCCGAATCCCCGGCCTATTCCTCTTGACCCAAAATTTTCTTGTAGTTTTCACTCTCCATAAATTTGACCCAGTTCTCCCAAATTTTTTCTCCCAATTCCTCTGTCCCATGTACTGAGTGGGTTAGTTGTTCCATTCTATAAATGTAGGAGATTTCCCGTAGCCATTCCACACCAGAGGGGGGAGTCGTGGTTTTCCAATGTCTCCCTATCAAGACTCTCGCTGCCTCTATCACATGGCGAATTATGGATTTTTTATATTTTCCAAGGCTATACTCATTATGATGCAGGAGGTAGAAGGCTGGATCATCTGTTGGTTCCATATCAACTAAGTCTTTCATTATTTTCTTAACTTCTTCCCAGAATGGCCTGATCACTTGACAGCCCCAGAATATATGTCTCATTGATCCAATTTCCCTCTGGCATCTCCAGCAGTTCCTATCCACCTCCTGGAAAATCATCCCTAGTTTCTCTGGAGTATAATACCATCTTGTTAATATTTTACAACCAGTTTCCTGTATTCTTGCTGAAATAGAGGACTTATGTGCCCATATCAACACCTTCCCCCACTGTGAATCCGTAAATTCCTTCTGAAGTTCCCTCTGACACTCCTCCCTAATTTCTCGTGTTTGGTCCTCCTTACAGTTCAGTAAAGCATAAATTTGGGACAAACTTCTCCCTTGTTTCTCATCCCCTCCACATAAGGTCTCAAATCACGTCTTTTTTCTTGACAATTCTCCCCTCGTGCCCTGGGTGCTTAAAAAAGATCTAAACTGAACCAGGCTCCAAAAATCCAGGCCCTCTCTCTGCAAGACCCCCTCCATCTCCGCCAGGGTCCTCCACTTTCCTCCCTCAACAAACATAGTTGCTTGCAATCCCTCTGGGCCCCTCCAGTTATAATATGCATTTTTCCTCATCCCTGGCTTAAACCATGGGTTATCCAGGAGCGGTAATAGTGGTGGGGGGTGCACCGTAAGTTCAGCTTGTTTATAATATTTGTAAAACATTTTTAGGGTGTGTCTCATTAGGTCACTCGCCAGGTGGGTTGGTTTATATTTTTTTCCTAACCATGGGATGTTTCTCAGGGGTACCCTCTCTAAAATTTGCTCCAACTCCACCCATCTTTTACTTCCTGGTATCCTATGCCAATCCACAATCCTGTTAAGTGCAGAAGCCACATAGTACAGGTATGGTTCCGGAAGTGCTAAGCCTCCTTTATATCTGGGTTGTGTCAGTAGTCTAAAACTAACTCTTGGTGGCCTGGCATTCCATATGAACCTCAAAAAGGTTCTTCTCATCTCCTGGAAGATGGATACTGGTACTGCTATTGGGAAGGCCTGAAACATATATAAAAGCCTTGGCATAATGTTCATTTTTATATACTCACCCTTCCCAGCCATGAGAACTCTGGTTTGTTCCACCTCTGTAAGCCTTTCAATATTTCTTTACTTATTACTTTATAATTATACTGTATCAAGTCCTGGGAATCGATAGCAATTTTAACCCCCAGATATGTCAGAGTTCGGGGCACCCATCGTATGGGAAAATTTTCTTTAATATTCTCTATATCTCTTGGGTTCATCTCTACCCCTAGGGCCTCACATTTGTCCCAGTTCACTTTGAAATTGGACAATAGTCCATACCTCTTAAATTCAGCAAGTAGGCCGGGCAATGCTATTCTTGGTCGTGTCAAAAAGAACAGGAGATCGTCCGCGTATGCAGCTATTTTGTGGACCTGACCCTCAGCTTCTATCCCCGTTATAGCCCCATTATCCCTTATATGTCTTAGCAGTGACTCTAGGGTCAGAGCAAATATTAGCAGAGAGAGGGGGCATCCTTGTCTAATGTCATTATTTCTAATGACTCGGACAGGACTCCATTTATCTTAATCCTGGCCGTTGGTACAGAGTACAGTGCCAGTATGTTGAACCTCATCCTCTCTCCCAGGCCGATATGCTGCAGAACGCTCCTAATAAAATCACAGTCCACCCTGTCAAACGCCTTCTCGGCATCAGTCGAGAGGCACATGACAGGGTTGGACGGGCGCGCGCATAGCGCGTCAGAATTAACGTCCTTATGGTGTTATCGCGTGCTTCCCTTCCAGGGATTAAACCTGTCTGATCGTAATGTATAAGTCCAGGGATCACGCAGGACATACGCTTAGCCAAAATTCTTGCAAATCGTTTCAGGCCCACATTCAGCAGCGATATCGGCCTGTAACTAGCACAATTTGTGGGATCTTTATTTTTTTTTATGTATCACTGTGATATGGGATTCTAAGATGTCTCTCCCCAATATTCCCCTCCTATCCCCTCCCTCTGCCAAAGTGTCAAGCAAGGAATCAATACCCTCTCGAATTGTCTATAATATTCTATTCCAAAGCCATCTGGCCCGGGTGCCTTCCCTACTGGGGTCTGCTTAATCGCCTGTTTTACTTCCTCTTCCGATATCGGACTTTCCATCTTTTCCCTATCCCCCGCCAAGATACTCGGCATACCAGATGCTATTAAAGCGGAATATAACCCTGCATTTCAACTTTGCTCTAAAACATTATTTACAGCATATTATATGCAAAAAGCATTTTTTTTTTTACTAGACCAGCATTGGAAGGGTTAAACACAGAGGTTTAAAGTTCCGTGGAGAGATATGCAGAAGTTCAGAGTGTTACATTATATTTAGTTATATGTATCTATTGAGAAATGTTACACACTCCTTCTCAGTCAGAGAGATGAGTCACATTCAACACTTAGATACATTTATGTAAACAAAATGTATCTATGTCAGCTTCGGATGCGTCTGCAGAAATCTCCAGGAACTTTAAAGCACTGTGTAACCCTTCCAATGCTGGTCTAGTAAAAAAAAAAATGCTGGTTGCATATAATATACTGTAAATAATGTTTTAGAGCAAAGTTAAAATGCAGGGTTATATTCCGCTTTAAGTAATTTTTCATTTTTTCAATTCTACGGTTCCTTCCCTTCTGAGACTCCATCTCTGGAATTCCATACAACGAGCCGTAGAAGTCCCTAAAACCCCCGAGCCAAAGATTCATTTCTCGTGTGTCTCAGAGAGGCGGAGTCCAAAATCAATGGTACATAATTTGAAGTCTGCTGGCTCCTAAGGGCCCTCGCTAGCAATCTCCGCCCCCCCCCCCCCTTATTCCCATGTTCATAAAATATTCTTCTACATCTTTGTCCTATATATTTTGCTTTTGTGAGCATTAAGTTTTTCAATTTTTCTCTTTCCGCCGTGAGCTCCCCTAGAACTTCCCTATTTAGGGATCTTTTATGTTGTTTTTCTAATCGAGCTATGTTTCCCAACAATTCTATTCTAATTTTCTCTCCTTCTTTCTTTGCTCTACTCCCCTCCTGTATCAATATCCCCCTAACTACGCATTTATGCGCCTCCCAAATAGTCATATATGAAACTTCCTCCGAATCATTTATTTCAAAATTATTCATTTATTTTTTTGCCTAATTTTATTTAAACAATTATTGCACACTTTCTGTGAATCCAATAAACTTCATTTCACTACTCAAATATCACTGTGTGTGTGTCTCCTATATGATATATTTAACTGACATTTTTTATTGTAACAACCAACGATTTATACAAGAAAATCATGACGATTAACAAGGTTGCCCAAACTTTTGCATCCTACTGTATGTTATGTAAGTAGAGCAAGTATTCATCTACTTATATATGTGTTTGTTTGTTTATTTTTCTGCCATAGTATGGCTGACAGCTCCTCTTTAAACTAATACCACACAAATAATTAAATGTTTCCATTTTTTATTGAACACACCATGTAAACATTCACAGTGCAGGTGGAAAAAGTATGTGAATCCCTAGACTAATGAAATTTCCAAGAGCTAATTGGAGTGAGGTGTCAGCCAGCTGGTGTATAAACGAGATGAGATTGGAGGTATTGGTTACCGCTGCCCTGCCATATATAAAACACACACCAGTTTTGGGTTTGCTATTCTCAAGAAACATTGCCTGATGTACATGATTCTTCGCACAAAGAATCTTCAGAAGACCTACGATTAAAGTTTACCTGAGATTACCAGAGATCAAGAGTCCCACTGTGTCCTCCTTCCACAGTCTTCTGTTCAGCCGCAATCAGCCCTGGCTCAGGAGGGTCCAGCCTGGGTCTTCTGCGCATGCGCAGACCTCCCGTGCATGCGCAGTAGACCTGGATTAACGCAACTGAGCCTGTTACCAGGGTTGATTGCCGCTGAACGGCAGACTGGGGGAGGACGGTGTGAACTTAGATGAGCTTATGGGGCTGGAGGAAGCCCTGAGTAAGTATTGATTCAGTTCTTGGTTTACTTTAAGGATTGTTGACTTGCATAAAGCTGGAAAGGGTTATAAAAGTATCTCCAAAAGCCTTGCAGTTCATCAGTCCACAGTAAGAGAAATGGTCTATAAGTGGAAAAAGTTCAGCACTACGCTACTCTTCCTGGGAGTGGCCGTACTGTAAAGATGACTGCAAGAGCACAGCGCAGTGTTCAATGAGGTGAAGAAGAATACTAGAGTGTCAGCTACATTTAACGTTTGCAAAAGAGTACCTGGCTGTTCCACAGCAATACTGGCAAAATATTCTGTGGATAGATGAAACCAAAGTTGAGTTGTAGAGTTGTGATTAGAAGAAACACACAACACTGTGTGGAGAAAAAGAGGCACAGCACGCCAACATG